>NC_056751.1:3568954-3598954 GCF_019279795.1 Protopterus annectens
TTGCAATGCTTAAATATAGGGGTATGTGATCCTTATTTGATTAGCACAGTTTTGCATTCAAACGTGGAGGTTTTCTTTTGTCTCCATTGTTATGTAACCAACATATTAGTATATATGAGGAAGGGGATTACTGGCGACATCAACCATTATAGAGGGTGAAAGAGAATTCCTCCTTCCCATGGGAAAAAATAATTGCTGTTAAACAAAACAATTGTATAAAAATTATTAAGGTAAGTATATTCAGTTGCCACGCTATAAAAGTGAATAAACTCCAGAGCTGTAACTTGAATTATAGCATTTCTAACTCAGACATAGAAGAAAAAAATAAATAAATACATAAATAAATAAATACATTACTAAATATATAAATATCTGGCCCACACAGAAAATACATCTGCCAAACAGAATAATAGATTTCATAAAAACTATACATAATTTGTTGATTTACTGTTATTGTGCAGTGAAATATAGACTTAAAATCATGTTTTCATTTATTTATACATTAAAAAAAATAAAAATCCATCTATAGTTTTTAAATACTTGTACTTGATTAGAAAAGCGGTTGAGGTATTTACAGACTGGAGCATTTGCTACTGTTACGGACTAAAATAAGATGTATGCAGTATGGACTTTGATATGGCGGTACGGTACACACCTCATTTGGTGGTTGACCACTGGTTTCAGACAAGGAATTAAAGATTTATGGAGTTGGAATATCCCAATAGTATACCTTAAAAATACTGAAAAAACTGTTGACCAAGTTAGTAAGTATGACATCCTGCAGATTGCCGTCACCTGTGAAAAGTTTAAAGCGCAGACAGCTTGATGTTTTGAAATATGCTTTGTAGTAAGGCAGGTAGCAATATCAAACAGTCATGTGCCATTCAGGAAAAATAGAAATACAGCATGCCCATTTTCCTATTAGTGAACACTGGGGACTAGAGTTATCCATACCACTAAATGTGCTCATTTGTTAGGCAAACTAATTAGGGGTGATGCAGACCTGGTGAATTTGTTTATCACAGACCAAAGGCTAATTTTATGTGTGTTAACTGAAAAGATGGAGAGAGAAAGACAGAGAGAGACAGAACAGGGTCACTTACACCTCATATATACTAAACCAGAGAAGCACAAACGGACTACTTACACAGATTTCACCAAGCAAGGTCCCTTGACTACCACATGAAAGATTCACTTAAAATCAAAATATATCAGCTTTTAAAGCCATCTCTCTCTCCTTCAGCCCACCTGCACTAAATTCTTCTGTCTTTTTATGACTTTAGCCTCACATCTAAAACTCTCTCTCTTAGAGCAGGCATGTCATTTAAAAGAGTCCTGTCTTCTTGCATTTGATATGACCAAATATAAACCAACTAAACTTTATCTGACTTAGAAGAAAAAAATGGTCACATAAAATGACTGTTCTATAGTATGTCATTTATGTCAGACATAGTGAACATGTGGACTGTTGGAGTTCTGTGTCTTCAGGCCCAGTATAATTAAATGTAATGGTCAGAACTGCTTCTTTGTTTTGTTTTTTTTTTCTGTAAAGAAACATGTCTGAGATGCTTCTTAGCATATTGCAATCTGTTTCATGTTTAAGTGTTTTTTTTTCAGTACCATCAGATGACACTGTTACATGTCTGACTCTTTTCCTCAGCTCATCAGCCTTGCACTCCCAAGTATTCTCTTGCAAAATGGAAGTACCTGCTGGACAGGTTGTCAGCTTAATCTAAAGAACAGGAAACAAATAATAATAGCAGTAATGCTAGTACTCAGGGGCGGCTCCTGCTATAGGACTGCAGGACTGCAGCCCACCCCCCCCCAGCTGTAGAAAGAAGAAAAAAAAAAAAAAACAAAACAAAGTAAAACAAAACAAAATTGTGAGTCCTGGAATTTTGCGCATGTGTGCTTGGAGGTTTTGGAACTCACAAAACTCCAGACTTCTGTGTCAGCAGTCTGGATAGAGGAAAGGCATCTCTGCCATGCATATGCCCAGAAGTCTATGCAGTGATGACCGCATAGAGTGGAAGAACTCCGGACTGCATCATCTGCAGGCTGGAACCTACTCTTGCATGGAAACCAGCTAGGAGGACAGTCAAGCTTACACTCTCGCAGGGAAATCAGCAGTTAGCTTGCATGGGACGACAGATGGACTCGGTGAACACTGAATGGGACATGTACTTAGAATACTGCAGATGAATTTGAATGGGACTGAGGATAGACTAAACACTCACTGAGTTCAGGTACTTGTGTGTGTGTGTGTGTGTGTGTGTGTGTCCATGGGCTTGAACCATGTACCTTGGGTGTAGGTGGCAAGAGCCTGAATTCCCTTCCCACCACCATTTGTAAAAAAATTGCAAATTTTTGCCTCATATTTGTTCTGTTCTTCATAAGATCTGTGGTTTCTGTAGTTTTGTTTCCTTACACAATCAGTAGTGCAGTGGTGCAGTAGTAGCATTGTTGCCTGACAGCTACAGGTTCTCTGGTTTGATTCTTGTGTGGAGTCTGCATGTCCTCCCTGTGTTTGTGTGGGTTTCCTCTGGGTGGTCTGGTGTCCTCCCATCTTACAAAGATGTGTCTGGAGTGTTTCTCCCTGGGCCTCTGCTAAAAATTGGATTTTGTTCCAAGTCAGACTTTCCTGGTTAACAAATGTTAAATAAATAAAAATGACAGGCATTTGAATTTCAGATGACATATTCTTCAGAAGGTACATGGTAACACAAAATATTTTATTCTAGCAATTTCCTAGGTTTATAGGATGGATATTTGAAATTTGTCCATATTTTTGGGACGGTATTCCCCCATTATTGGTTTCACCCAGGTTTTTTGTGCTAAGGTTGAGAGCTATGGTGAGAACTGAATTCAATGTATATGTTTGGGGGCTGTATTCCCCAATTACTGGCTTTGTCCAGGTATGTTTTGCTAAGAGGTTGAGAGTTATGGTAAGAACTGAATTCACTGAATGTGTTTGGGGGCTGTATTCCACCATTATTGGCTTTGTTTTGGTGTTTTGTGCTAAGAGGTTGACAGCTATGGTGAGAACTAAATTCGCTAAATGGTAGCCATTTAAGTTTCCATCTTCCTCTCTTTCACAAAACAGCTGATTTGGCATAGTGGTATGTTGCTCTCACTGTTTTGCACAGGATTGTGGGTTCAAGCCTTGGCAGTGAAATGTATGGTGGCAACACAGCGTTTTATTCTAGCAACTTTCCAACATTATACAAGCAATGTTTAAAATGTGCCCCTGGTTTTTGGGCTTTTGTCCCCCACCAATAAATGTTGGCTTTTTCCAGATTTCTTGTACTGCAAAGTTCAGAGATGCAGCTGAGTGTCGAGTAAATTTTACAAGGTGCTGAGAGCTGCAGGGCAACAAAAGTTTAGTGCTGCTTATGCTCAGCCTGCTTGCATTGATAATAGCACAACAGGTAGTGTATTTGCTTTTGATGCAGACGGTTGTGGGTTCTACTCCCACAGTAGGTTGATGGCATTGCTGATACTGTACTGTGTTGTAAAGGGGGTTGGATGCTGCAGTCCTTTTTGGCGAAGATAATTAGTAACTATGAACCTGTTAGTTTGCCATCCATTCCCTATTGCAATATTACTAGCAGTTTATTCCTCAAGGGCAACAGGCACTTTATTTGTAGATGAAATAATGTAATATAAAGTTGTTTGCTAGCAGCAACCTCTTCATTAGTTACAGATCTCTTTAATGTGGAATTATTTAGATGACTTTTACTTCTTCAGAGATTGTGTATATGTACTGATACTGGTGGACTGTAGAAGTTTCTGTAGACTTTTATGATAGAAATGTGCTGAATTGGGCAGTTTTGTCATTATTGGTGCATGCATTTTGTTTCATTGTTTACTGGAAAAATGTTCAAAGTAATAAATTAAAATGCCTTCTAACAACTGTACTCTATTGTACAAGGAATATAATTTAATACAATCAGGAAGGTGTATCAAAGAGCATGTGTATTTTTCATATGCAAGGGGCCTATGATTTGAAAACAGCACAAAGTTAATCTTTATCTGCCACTGGCAAAATGTATTTTCTTTGAATGTGGGTTTCAATGCTGTTTCAATGAATGTGAGTTTCAAGGGCAGAGAAGTTTTAATGCTAAATCTCTTTTCATTGTGAGACTGCATTGCTATGTTTAGCAGATATCTATGTGTTTATGCTGTAAAATGCAAAATAAAACTTCCAAATGAAATCCAAATCATCACAGAAGTAAAGCAGTATGCACATTACAGTGTTTATGGTAAATGGGGTGAAATAACCAAGGAATAGGTCATTGGAATGGCTGCAGGGGGAGGCTCCATTCGACCATGATTTTGTGAGGGGGAAGGGTAGCAAACTCAAAGACAGTCACTGCTGAACTATATCTCTCAACTGTCCAGATGTTTGCAGAATGAATAGATTTTTGCTTCTTATTTTTGGTTTGTTCCTCATAAAATTTGTGGTTTTCTAGCAAGTCATTTAGGAATGAAGTCACTAAATAATGACATACATTGAGTTTCAGACATCATAACCTTCAGAAAAATGCATGCTAAAGCAAGACCTGTTATTCTATCAAGTGTCTTAATTTTATACAAGAGCAATTTTTAGTACTGTTTGTATGTTCCCCCAATATATTTGGCCTTGTTCAGATTTCCTGCATTAAGAGGTTGAGAGGTGTGTGCAAATAAATTGCTTTATAGAATTAGGAATATCCAAACCTCTCAAATGTCCCCAATTTTGGCTCAAAATGTTGCTTTCCCTCTGCAAAATGGCAATTTTGGAAGAAAACGTGGAGGGTTTAGAATTATAAATAACTGTAATGATCAGAGTTATAGACTACTTTTATTTCAGAAATGCATGTAGATTCTCTTATTTTGTCAGTTGCTCAAGTTAACAGTACTAATATTAAAAAGGTGTCCCTTCTTTGACAGGTTCCCAGCTGTATTGTGTGGCAATTTAAAATTTTTGCATCACATTTTTGGTCAATTTTTCATACAAATGTGGTTTTCTGGCAAATTAGTGGCAAATCATTAAAGATTGAAGTTAGAAAATAATGGCAGACATTTGAATTTCAGATTTCATACCCTTCAGAAAATTCATACTAATGCAAGACCTACTTACTATTCTATTATCTTTTTAATTTATAAGAGCAATATTTACAAATTGCCCTTATTTTTTGGCCTGTGTCCCACTTCTCTGTATGGCTTTGTCCAGATTTCTTGCTCTGAGGTTGAGAGGTATGAGTGTCAGAGCCATCACCGTCAACCAGAGACATTTCAAACTGTGACATACTTGTTGCACCCCACTCCCCCCATGTAGTGATTCAGGATGTGTCCAAGCAAGGCAAGGAGCAGTTATGCAATGTAAGTGTGCAGAGTATTCCCCCATCCATGGTAGATACAAGTACGACAGTGTCTTTTCATCTGTCCTTGATTTTGCAGAATGTCCTGGATTTCTGTCATATTTTTATACTGTTGATTTATGCTTCTTATTATTCAGAAAATGCATGCTGTCGCAGTGCCCTGTTGCTCTGTAGCAATGCTTTAATGACCATCAGGTAAGCTTGTCGGAGATTGTAAGTTGCAAGTTATTTTTAATAAGCATACTGTTAAAGAATTACCAACATTGAAAGCCTTTTTGTTGTAGCCATGCAGAGAATATTTACATAACTAGATAACATATAAGTATTAGGTATTGAAATGCATATGACAGTATTTGTAAAAAAAGGACAGGATTACAGTATTTTGAGAAGCTCATTGCATTTGTTGGAGATTTTCAGTCATCTTTGCAGGCTTTACCCATAAGCTAAACTGTCAGTCTATCATATGTGGTCCATAACTTGTGCAGTAATCCTTTAAGCAATCTATCTTGAGCTTGTTTCTTGTTTGCTGTTCATTTTTTACTTTGATGATGTCTTCCCCATGAAACAAGTAGATAGTTGTTGTCAGGCAGCAGGTCTTTTTTGGATAAGAAACATTTTTACAAGTGGGGTGTCACAGAGATTGCTACTTTTAGCATGTTACTTGGTCATTTTATAAAGCTGAATATAAATTATAATTAGAACTGCAGTGCAAGGAGAAGTGGTTTGAGTTGAGTGCTGCTTGCTTTTTTTATACTTGATTTTGACTGGCATTCCTGTAATGTATTTAAAAAGTAATTTATTTTTTCATACCTCACAATCGTTGCGTTTCCATCTAGATATTAAGTAAGCTGTCATGTAGCCAATGCATTGAAATATTTTTTTCTTCTACACTTCATCTTGACTTGATTGGACTCTCGTAATGACAGTTTGTCACCCAGGGCAGCGTATTTAATTAAAGTTCCAGTTGTTGTGGTTTTGAGCATAGCCCCACCCCTTTCTAGTTGGCCACACCCTTTCCCATTGGCCCCACCCATTCCGCTGTCTCCTGCAGCTCCCCTTTAATTTTAAGTCACCAGCCGCCACTGCTAGTACTACTACAATAATAATAATAATAATAATAATAATAATAATAGTTCTCTTATTAAAAGAAAGTTTTGGAAGAAATTGTAAATTTAGACATCTCACTTCACTGAATGTTGATGTGGTGAACATTAAAGCAGAACTTGAAGAAGCAGAAATAATTTTTATTAATACTGTAATCTGCCTAGCTTCTTCCATTAAAAGGGCAGCCAAACTAGAATCTAAAAGGAAAACGCTGAAGCATTAATTCAAATATTTTCTAGTAAACTGGATGACTTTTGACAGATTCTCTTTACATTGTTTTGTTTGTGTTGAAATAAATAACCAGCAAGGTTTTTATTGTAATTATTTTTCTTAAGATCCATAGGACCTTCAAAACCTAGTCTATGGTGTACTACCATGTCCACTAATCATTACGTTCCTAAACAGTTTAGAAATTATAGAAATATTTCACATTAACAAAGCATCTAAGAAATTATTAAACAGAGAACTGATCATTGAGACTTTCTGACCAATTTTGCATGATATAGGAAAACTTCATGTAGTATACAAGAATATTTTAGAAACACAGCTGCCTTTTCTCGATGTTGACACAGCCCCAAGTAACTGGCAAAAGTACTTTCAGTTTTTTTTATTTTTCTCATGTTCTTTCCATCAATTGATTTATTTTTATCCTTATTATTTGTATCTCATGATTTGTAATAAAACACTCAGAATCCCTACTCCCTGTTGCTTGCTTTGTGTGATGGAGGCTTAACACTCTACTGAGCATTTTACTTGAAAAAATATGATTAATGGTTTTAAAAAACATTATGCAGCTAAAATTTTAGGAGATTTGTTTAATGAAGCTGACAAAGATACCCTGTCTTTTGTATTTTGGGGTGTCAGTTGTATCTGGAGTTCAGTTTATGAAGGACATAGGACATGGAGATGACTGAGTCTGCTTCCTGGAATAAATCTGCTCCTTGCATATACTTCCTGTTCACTTTCCTTCAGGGTATCTAAGGGATGCTGTCTTTTCTGTATTATGTACTGCAGATCAAGGCCTGCTCATGGTATCTCTTCCCTGTTTAATTATCTTCAGGGAATCTAGGTGCTGCTTTCTTTTCTGTATCATGTACTTAAGATCAAGGCCTGCTCATGGCCTATTTTCCCTGCTTAATTATCTTCAGGAAATGTAAGAGATGCTGTCTTTTCTGTATCTGCTACTGCAAACCTTGTTATGGGGTTTTAGTTGGAGAATACATCAGGGTCCTTCTTTTCCTGGGACTCTAGCTTCCTTGGCTAAAGTAGAAGAAGCCCAGACAACTGCTATTCTGGTTCCCCTTTTACTTGGTGCTATTCCTCTGATGTCATCCACTGCCTTGTTTGAAAGGAGTTTTGTTTTTGGTGGATCTACTCATTTTGTAGTTCATCTCTCAGCCTTGGGAAAGGCTGCTGCTTGTCATGACACTGTTAAAACCCCATTTAGATGTTACACTACTTCTGCTTTTCAGTGGCGGCTGGTGACTTCAAATTAAAGTGGGGCTGCAGGAGACAGCTGAATGGCTGGGGCAAATAGGGAGTGGTGTGGCCAACTAGAAAGGGGTGGAGCTATGCTCAAAACCACAACAACTAGAACTTTAATTAAATACGCTGCCCTGGGTGCCAAACCGTCATTACAAGAGTCCAATCAAGACAAACTGAAGTGCAGAAGAAATAATATTTCAATGCATTGGCTACATGACAACTTACTTAATATCTAGATGGAAATACAAAGGTTGTGAGGAATGAAAAAATAAATTACTTTTTAAATACATTATTGGAATGCCAGTCAAAATCAAGTATGAAAAAACAAGCATCCTTCAACTCAAGCCACTTCTCCTTGCACTGCAGTTCTAATTATAATTTATATTCAGCTTTATAAAATTACCAAGTAACATGCTGAAAGTACCAATCTCTGTGATACTCCCACTTGTAAAAATGTTTCTTATCCAAAAAAGACCTGCTGCCTGACAACAACTATCTACTTGTTTCATGTGGACGACATGATCAAAGTAAAAAATGATCAGCAAACAAGAAACAAGCTCAAGATAAATTGCTTAAAGGATTACTGCACAAGTTATGAACCACACATGATAGATTGGCATTCTATTTAGTTTACGGTTAAAGCCAGCAAAGATGACTGCAAGTCTCCAACAAATGTAGTGAGCTTCTGAAAATACTGTAATCCTCTCTTTTATTACAAATACTGTCATATACATTTCAATACCTAAGGCTTATACGTTATCTAGTCATGTAAATATTCTCTGCATGGCAACAAAGAAAAGGCTTTCAATGTTGGTAATTCTTTAACAGTATGTTTATTAAAGCTTACTCGCATCTTACAGTCTCGAACAAGCTTACCTGATGGTCATTAAAGCATTGCTACTTAAACACAGAGTAACAGGGCACTGCGACATCATGCATTTTCCATATAATAAGAAGCATAAATCAACAGTATAAAATATGACAGAAAACCAGAACATTCTGCAAAATCAAGGACAGATAAAAAGCCATGGTCATACTTGTGGTCTACCTTGGATGGGGGAATACTCTGCACACTTAATTGCATAACTGCTCCTTGCCTTGCTTGGACACATCCAGAGCCACTACAATGGGAGTGGGGTACAACAAATTTGTCACAATTTGAAATGTCTCTGGCTGACGGTGATGGCTTTGACACTCATACCTCTCAACCTCAGAGCAAGAAATCTGGACAAAGCCATACATAGAAGTGGGACACAGGCCCAAAAATAAGGACATTTTTCAAATATTGCTCTTATAAACTTAGAAAGATAATAAGTAGTAGGTCTTGCATTAGTATGAATTTTCTGAAGGGTATGAAATCTGAAACTCAAACATCTGCCATTACTTTCTAACTTCGATCTTTAATGAGTTGCCACTAATTTGCCAGAAAACCACAATTTTATGAAAAACAGACCAAAAATGTAATTCAAAAATATAAAATTGCCACACAATACAGCTGGGAACCTGTCAAAGAAGGGACACCTTTTTAATATTAGTACTGTTAGCTTGTGCAGCTGACAAAATAAGAGCATCTATATGCATTTCTGAAATACAAGCAGACTATAACTCTAATCATTACAGTTATTTATAATTGTAAACCCACCACATTTTCTTCAAAAATTGCCATTTTGTGTAGGGATTATTAGGGAAGAGCAACATTTTGAGCCAAAATTGGGGACGGTTGAGAGGTTTGGATATTCCTAATTCTATAAAATGATTTATTTGCACATACCTCCCAACTTCTTAATGCAGGAAATCTGGACAAGGCCAAATATATTGGGGAAACATGCAGACAGTACTAAAAATTGCTCTTGTATAAAATTAAGACAGTTGATAGAATAACAGGTTTTGCTTAAGCATGCATTTTTCTGAAGGTTATGATGTCTGAAACTCAATGTCTTTCATTATTTAGTGACTTCATTCCTAAATGATTTGCCAGAAAACCACAAATTTTATGAGGAACAAACCAACAATAAGAAGCAACAATATATTCATTCTGCAAAAATCTGGACAGTTGAGAGATATAGTCCAGCTGGGGCTGTCTGAGTTTGCTGCCCTTCCCCCCTCACAGACTCATGATCGAATGGAGCCTCCCCCCTGCAGCCATTCCAATGTCCCATTCCTTGGTTATTTTACCCCATTTACCATAAACACTGTAATGTGCATACTGCTGTACTTCTGCAATGGTTTGGATTTCATTTGAAAGTTTTATTTTACATTTTACAACACAAGCCCTAATAGATATCTGCTAAGCAAAGCAATGCAGTCTAACAATGAAAATAAACTTAGCATTAAAACATCTCTGCTCTTGAAACTCACATTCATTGAAACAGCATTGAAACCCACATTCAAAGAAAATACATTTTGCCAGTGGCAGATAAAGATTAACTTTGGGTTGTTTTCAAATCATAGGCGCCTTAAACACGAAACATACACATGCTCTTTGATACACCTTCCTGATTGTATTAAATTATATTCCTTGTACAATACAGTACAGTTGTTATACGGCATTTAAAATTTATTGTTTTATACATTTTTCCAGTAAACAATGGAACAAAATGCATGCACCAATAATGACAAAATTGCTCCAGTTCAGAACATTTCCCTCATAAAAGTCTACTCAAACTTCTACTGTCCACCAGTATCAGTAAATATGCACAACCTCTGAAAAAGTAAAAGCCATCTAAATAATTCCACATTAAAGAAATCTGTAACTAATGAAGGGGTTGCTGCTAACAAACAACTTTATATGCCATTGTTTCATCTACAAATAAAGTGCATGTTGCCCTTGAGGAATAAATTCCCTATATTGCATTAAAAAAATGATAAGCTAGTAATATCACAATAGGGAATGGATGGCAAACTAACAGGTTCATAGCTACTAGGTATCTTTGCCAAAAAGGACTGTACCATCCACCCCCTTTACAAGGCAGAACAGTATCAGCAATACATCTACCTACAGTGGGAATAGAACTTACACCCTTCTGCATCAAAAACAAGCACACTACCTGTTGTGCTATTAACAATGCAAGCAGACTCAGCATAAGCAGCACTAAACTTTTGTTCCCCTGCAGCTCTCAGTTCCTTGTAAAATCTACTCGACACTCAGCTGTATTTCTGAACTTTGCAGCCCAAGAAATATGGAAAAAGCAAAAATTTATTGGGGGGGACAAAAGCCCAAAAAACAGGGACACGTTTTAAACATTGCTTGTATAATGTTGAAAGTTGCTAGATCAAACTGCTGTGTTACCACCATACATTTCACTGCCAAGTCTTGAACTGAAGGGATCCTGTGCAAAACAGTCAGAGCAACATACCACTATGCCAAATCAGCTGTTTTGTAAAAGAGAGAAAGACTGAAGCTTAAATGGCTGCCATTTTGTGAATTCAGTTCTCACCATAGCTCTCAACCTCGTAGACAAAACACATGGACAATGCCAGTAATGGAGGAATACAGCCTCCAAACATATTCAGTGAATTCAGTTCTCACCATAGCTCTCAACCTTAGCACAAAAAACCTGGATGAAGCCAATAATGGGGGAATACAGTCCCAAAAATAGGGACAAATTTCAAATATCCATGTTATAGGTTCATATGTTCATAGGTAGGTACTAGGCTATTTACCCTAGGGCCTATATAAGCCTAGCCAAAAAGTTACCCTGGATTTTGTGACCCAAGAAAATTATTTCCCTGTGCCCCTGTCGAGCCGAGGCACAGAAGTGATCCCTGGGGTGAATTTCCTATTTCCCATCCAATCATCAAGATTTTTCTTGCAGAGTGCTAATGAGGAGCTCTGTTTGACATATACAGGTAGTCTGTTCCAGAGTATGGGAATTCTCTGGGACAGGAATCTATCCCTCTAGCATGTTCTATTTATTGTGGTGACAAGGTTTAGGTCCCTAGAGCATGTAGTTTGGAGGGATTGGGATTTCTTTCAGTGGAGCATGTCCAACAGCTCTGGGCTTGACATAGCTTTGCATGTTAGGCAAAGATCGCCTCTGAGTAGGCAATATGCTATGGAGTAAAGCTGAAGTTTTTTGAGTCGGTCTGCATAGGGCATCTGTTTGAGGCCAGTAATCCTCTTTGTGAGGTATTTCTGTGGCCTTTCCAACTGTTGTCGATGTCTTGTGAGGTACATACCAAAAGGGGCTGTGTACTCTATAATTGGTCTAATGAGTGATGAGTAGAAGGGAACAATGACCTCTTTTTTTTTCTGGATGAGAAACCTTTTGTGATGAGGTGAGCTACGTAGAAGTATTTCCTGACCTCTTTGGTGATGTGATTATCAAAGGAGAGACTACTGTCCATCTGTGTCCCAAGGTCTTTTATCACACTTTCAGTGTTAAGTAGACTACCACTTATGTGGTAGTTCATGGGTATAGAGTTTTTACCAAAGGGAATCACAATACACTTTTTGGCATTGAGCTTCAGGCCATGGCTTTGACACCAGGTATCTGTCTCAGTGAGGCCCTTTTGTAGTATGTCCACATCATTAGGAGTTTCAATTATGGCTCCTAGTTTGCAGTCATCCCCAAACTTCATTAGCCAAAGACCTTTTGTGTTAGCCTGTACTTCAGAGAAGTAGATACCAAACAGGAGAGGACCCAGGACTGAACCCTGTGGTACTCCACTTGTCACTGGTCTGAAGTCGGATTTGGAGTCTGCTACTTTCACAGTGTGGGTTCTGTACAAGAGCCAGTTGGCAACCTGTCTTGTGACATAGGGATTTATACCTAGTTTAGTGAACTTATCTATAATTCCAGAGTGGGAGATGGTGTCGAAAGCCTTGGCAAGATCTAGATAAGCTGTGTGAACCACCTTACCCTCATCTATGGCTTTGGTGACTGCTTCAAAGAAGTCAGTCGGGGTTAGGAGACATGATCTGCCTTTTACAAACCTGAACTGGGTAGGGAGCAGAGTTTGGAGATTACCAATGTCTTTGTTTATGAGTTCCATGATGATATGTTCCATGGCCTTGCAGACCAGGCTCATCAGGCTAATGGGGCTGTAGTTCCCGGGGTCCATCGTGGCTCCCCCTTTGTGGAGTGGGATAACCGTCATGGTGTGCCATTCAGTGGGCACAAAGCCTGAGGTGAGGCTATGATTGAACATGGTACGTAGGTAGAGTGCCAGTTCATTCTGTAGTTCATGTAGAACGCAGCCTAGGATATTGTCAGGTCCCATGGATGCTGTGTTCTTGGCTTTGGAGAATGTGTTTTTTACCTGTGCAGCCGTGATTACAGGAACTTTGCATTTTTCCAGTATAGAGATGGGACCTCTAGGGGGTGAGGGGGGGGGGGGTAAAGTTAGCACTGAACCTATCTGCCAAGATGTTGGCAATATCAGTTGGTTCTGAATATTTAGTGCCATTGTGCTGTAACTCAAAGCAAATCTGAGTGTTGCCATTGAGATTCTTGACATAGCTATAGAATGCTTTGTGCTTGTCTGTAGAGTCAGTGGCAATTTTGTTTTCGTAGCTAGCTTTTGAGGATTTTATGAGGGATCTCAGCTCCTTACTGAGGTTGACCAGGGAGTTCCTCTAGTCATGGGATTTTACTCTTTTTTTGCAAAATTTCTTTCTTCTGTTGTAGACTTTGTTTGTGGCAGAGGACCACCAGACTGGCTTCCTTTTTTTGGAGGATAGCATCTTAGTTCTATTAGGGATAGCATAATCCATACACTCGTGTAAGTGCTTATAAAGTGCATTTGTGTAGGATTCAGTAGTCGTAACTCTATTGTCCATCTGCATGGGTGTCATGAAGTTTGCCACTTCTGTCTTAAGAAGTGTGAAGTTGGCTTTGGAGAAGTTTTTTACAGTGGTTTCCCTAATTAGGGAGGGGGCGGGATGTGGATGTCTAGGGTGATTAGCTTGTGGTCAGATCTGACAAACGAGGAATTGACCTCTGGTGTGGAACTCCGGTTGCCCATTTTGGTAATGACCAGGTCTAGGATATTGCTGCCCCTGGTGGGGGTGTGAATAAGTTGATCCAAGGCATTGGAATTTATGAATTCCAGAAAACATTGAGCAAAAGAGTTGGTACATGAGTAGTTTTCCCAGTTAATGGTGGGGTAGTTGAAATCACCCATTATTAGGGTGTTGGGTTGTACCCTAATACTTTCCAGTGTATCAAGAAATGAGGAGTGAGAATCCTGAGGCATGGTAGGGGGTCTGTGGCAAGCTACAATTTGGATTGCGGTCTTGCCCAGAGTTAGTTGCACTTGGATAATCTCGTAAACTTAGAAAATTGTTGGACTAAAAGGTTTTGTGTTATCATGTACTTTCTGAAGAATATGAAGTCTGAAATTCAAATGCATGTTATTTTTATTTAACATTTGTTAACCAGGAAAGTCTGACTTGGAACAAAAGCCAATTTTCAGCAGAGCAGGGACAAGCACTCCAGACACATGTCTTTCTAAGATGGGAGAGCATGCAGACTCCACAGCCAAGAATCAAATCAGAGAACCTGCAGCTGTTAGGCAACAATGCTACCAGTGCACCACTGTACTACTGACTTACTTTGCAAGTTAAACAAACATACAGAAACCACAGATTTTATGAGGAACAGAACAAATATGAGGCAAAAATCTGCAAACCTTTTACAAATGGTGGTGGGTAGGGAATTCAGGCCCTTACCACCTGCACCCAAGGTACAGGGTTCAAGCCTGAGTATTCTCTACCCACCACCATGTGTTCTCTAGCCACTAGTATATAGCAACTGGGGCATTGCACACACACTGTGCATAACAGGAACTCCAAGCATGCATGCGTGGAGTTTTATTTCTTTTCTTCTTTCCTTCTACAGGTGGAAGGCTGCAGTCCTGCAGTCCTATACTGCAAGCCCCCCCTGCTGGTTTTGTACCATCTGAAACATAATTGACTCACTCTGGAGCTTCCCTTTATTCTGCAGTTGATAGGACTTATGTTGCTGTAGTTGTGTCTATGTCACATTCCTACACTGTAGCTAATGCATCTTCAGTCCAATATCTGAAGGGGTAAAGAATCAAAAAATTGTCATTTTCTAGTAAAAGAACCTACCTGTTAGGTTGAACTGAAAAAACAATTGTGATCTAGCCAGATGCTACCCTCGGGACAATCTTATTATCCTTTTGCACTTTGCTGTGGTACAGGTGCAGAGTCTCCCATTCATCTTAGCTCAGATCAGTTAACCAACATCATTTTTGGAAGGTATCAGCTGTCAGCTAAGTTGTTGGATATTGAAACAGAATTTACAGTCCAAAATATAACCCTTCAAACTCAGGAAAAAAAATATCCGTTTCTGTACTGATGTATGTGGTGCAGAGTACATTGCTTCCTGTTTAAGAGGGGCCCATGACTCTGTACACAAACATATCATAACTCCAGAGGTAATGGACTGAGAGAATAGGGTTGGTTTAAACAATCCTGAGGTCAGTTGGAACTCCATTCTAATATTATTACTTTGAATAATTTTCAGAGAACCCTCAAGTATACCTACCAGTTCAAATTTTGCTATATCTTTTCTTGGCACTTCTTGTGACCTCAGAATGTAATGAGATGTGATGTTTCCAGTATGAGTAAGGGACACTTAGCTTCTTCATGCCATGTTGCTTGATCTGACTGTGTTATTGATACTTCATTACCTGGGACAGTGGATGATGACAGTTCCAAGACAGCACCTCACACTGACTGTTCCATCTGCTGATTTGATGACTATGCTTGAGGTCGCACTTACTCCGGCATCCTCTACAATAAATATGTTACTCCATGAAGTTCTGCTGGTGCACACTCTCCAGTGGTGTGTCAGACTGTGCACCCTCCCACACTCCAAGGGATATATGCAAGTTTTCCAGACCACTAAGCTTGCAATTGCTCCTGCTTGTTCTTCATCACTAGCAGTTGTTACATGTCCTTCTGCTTTTACCCATTTGACAATGGAGTGTCAGTCAGTATTAAATAACTGTAGATGCATTCGTTCGAATACGTCTTGATCAAACTTGAAAAGACGAAAAGGCAAAATGACGAAGTTGCATATAAATGAATTCTTTCCCTGGGAAAGAAATCGCTTGGCCGCATCCATTACTTTGTTGTTTTCATCACTGTAGTGCAATCTCAGAGTTGGTATATTTAAGTAGGGGGTGTGTGGGGGGCACAGCCTCCCATGTCGGGGTGTGTGGGGGGCAAAGCCCCCCACTTTATGTTATGTTTTAAGTGCTTTTTTTTTTTTTTTTTTTTTTTTTTGGAACAGTGTGTTTTTTTTCCCTTGGAAAACATCACTGTTCTAAGCATTCAAGTTTGTAAGCTTTTGCTTACATAGGGTCGATAAATCATTGTTCGCTTTTCTAAGCGTTCAATGATTTAATGTAGATCCTCAGTCCATACCCCCTTCCTGTTAATGAGAAATATATTAAGATTTCCCAGGTTCATGTCAATCTGTTGACAGCAGTTTTTTTGAATGCCAAATGATTGAAAAATCCTGCCAAAACATCTTTCAGGAATTCCCAAAAACATTTATTGCTGGGGCAAGTCCCCCTGCATCCCCTATCTTAGGACAGCCCCAACATTTGCCAAAATGATGTACACCTACTCTGTGATAACACAACATTGGAGAAAAGTAAAAAATCTACTGTCACTGAAAGGTGTTTCAGCTCAGTTTTTCTGATCTATTGGCAGTCAGAGAAATTGCTGTTAATGGACTGACTGCAGCCTGATTTCCCATACTACAGAGAATTATACTTGCAAGTTGAATGTGAAGAGGGAGTAATTACTGGTAAAGAGTGTGTTAAACTGTCCCTTGGGACTAATACACTGAAAACAGGACTCTTTATGTACATGAAAGTTAATCTGGCAATTGTAGCATTTTCTAGTATAGAATAAATCAGTACTCAAATAACATGGATGATATATGTGTGTGTGATTTAAAAGCAGAGATGTTGAACATGTTGTAGGATCTTGTTATTAGGAGGCTAGAACCAAGGTACTAGGAGAAGTAATAAGTGCCTATCTTGTGTCATGGTGGAAGGTAATATTATGTGTCAAAGAGAGGTGTGTACCATTGCAATACTAGACATAAGATAACTGTCTGGTAAAGATCAGCTAGGATACAATGGTATACCAAACATAAAAAGGAGTATTAAACAAAACCCTGTTGATTGGATTGTTCATGATGCTACAGATCCACTAAGTGTGTGAAGTTAGGGTAATCCCTACCATGAGGACTGACGTATGTCTGAACAGCAAATGTAGAACATGAGGTTTTATCTTCAGCAGGACTGGTGATTCTTTTTAAAAGTATGCTGACCTTTACTGTGACGTCAGTCTCCATCTTCCCATGATGAGAGTTGAAAACTTTGAGAAACATCTTAATTCATCAACTTTTAAATAGCAAGGTGGAGCAGCACATCGAGCTAAAAAAAGAATCTCACCACTCATCCACACCCAAGAAAATAAGCAAGAAAACCAGACAATCAGCAAAACAAACATATTAAATGAAAATCTGTTAAGAAAAAAAAATCCACAGAAAAGACATTCAAGAGGTACAATACAAAACAGCAAAGAAACCAGAAAAAGGAACTCAATAACTAGCAAAGAATGCTTTCCACGAGTGTAAGAAGCTGGTAATTTTATAGAGTTGATACTTATATTTACATATACATTGTGGGATGAGGTACAGATTCATTGGATATCGAGAAGTACTGCGTGATTAAGTGACTTGCTCAGAGTCACTCTACAGTTTATATAAGCAGGAGAACGCACGGTAGCAGAGTAGGCAGATAGCTCCATAAGATGTGCAAGACTCTGGTCCCAAGTGGAATCATAACTTCACCCAGAATTATACCTAAATACAAAGAAACGATAATTGGCTTTGACAAATGGCTATGTAGTTTGTGTAATTCTTTGGGATTTAGAATGCATTAGCTTGGGATAAGATGGTAGATGGATTAACTGTCCTGTTTTGCAAAGGACAGATAATTATAAATCCTTCTTTAATTTCAGCAGAGAATTAAGAAATATCACCTGGCAGTGTTCTGAACTAATCTTAAATGGCACCACCCATTCTGACCAAAAAGATATAGCTCATATGCTATAACTAGTGTTATCCTTATTCCAGAAACAGTCCATGATATTCAACAAATCTCTGGGTCTCTTACACCTCATAGGATCATCAAGGAACATGCCCTAACTGTACTCTCAAAAAAAGGCCACATCCATGGGTCCAGACAATTTATCTGGATACCTAATAAACAGCCCCACCAATGCACTCTGAGAACCCCTCCTAAACTTTTTAAACTTAAGCTTACTCAAAGTTAATCGCCCTGAAATATGGAGAACTGCTGTTGTGCAGCTATTTAATAAGGGGAACTCTTCCACAGTCCCTGGGAAGTATAGACCTAACAGCTTAAGTGATTTAGATTTCAAACCTGTGCAATGCATCATATCTGAGTTTAGAAACTATTATGCATAAAACCAGATACAGATAAACCTTCAGCAATTTGTATTTTTTTCAAAGGGAGTTCATGTCTACTTAATTTCTTAAACATTGTTGAGAAGATCACAAAGGCAGTACAAAATAATCCTTTGGTCCACAAAGCATGTTATGTTATCTTATTAATTTCTTAGGATTTCATGAGACAAAGTTCAATTCAACATCTTGACATTGTGAGGTAAAAAATTTGTCAAACCTTGTCCCTGGGGAGGGGAGCTGGATTTCACTGTTCAGTATAGCAAGAGTAGAATGGCATAGGCCATTTCTTTTCTTGTGGACCTTGCAAGGAGCTCCTTAACTAAGCAGCCATGTTTGTCTGTGCTTGGTCTTCCCGCCTATTTATGTAGCTCTTTCTGAATTACTGCTCTTCTTCATTTCAGTAGAGTATAGGAATTAAATAAATCTCTTTAGCTGAGCTTTGCATATATTCTATACATTGTTATGAATATGCTAATTTGTGGGTGAATGTTTTTCTACTCTTTATCTTACATCACTTATATCTTAATCTTTAAAATGTTAGTTATGGTTTTGCTATTATATGGCCGTAGTAATAACAGAAAAGGGAAACTTGTGTTAGGGTCTGCCAGTTTTATAGTTAACTTATATATTCGGTTAATGTAATTTTAATTACTTTTGTATGGACGATCAGATTTATTTTTATGGTAATGCCATTTTCTGATTGGTTGTTTCTGGTTCTGTCTTCATTTATTTAAGCAGGTATGTATTTATTTAGTTATTTGGCTATTTATTCTTTCAATCATTCAGTCATTCATATATGTATTCTATTTTCACTCTAGGTATTTTTTAAGAAGCTAAAGTTAGTCTTGTCAAGGAACATAGATCAGATACCTCCTTTGGGAGCAAGTAATTACTTTATTGATTGAAGCAGGAGTAGTTTCATTTTTTTTAATTTATATGGACCTGACAAAGGACTTCAGAGTAGATTTTGCAACTGATATGAGTATTTAAGCTGCACTTGCAATCCTAAAAATATGTGGATGATATACATAGTGTTGTTGTGTTGTGTCTTTTGGCTTATCCCGGTCAGGGGTCGCCACAGCGGAACTCCAGTCCGCTAATGTTTGGTAGTGGATTTTTATGTGCCAAGTTACCAGCTCTGACGTACAACCTTTAACGAAAGCATGCCCATTCACGCATGCCTCCACAGAGAAGACGCTCTAGCTGAGAATTGAATGTGACAACGTCTTGCTGTGAGGTGACAACGCTACCGCAGCACCACTACCGTGGTTACATAAATAAAATATGTGCATACTATGGCAGATATACATGTTACTATGAAATGTGATATGTGGGTATGTTATTTACAAAATATATCTGTCTATACATATTATAAATATTTTGGTGTCAGTGTTTATATTATATATTTTCAATTTAACACAGGATACAACAGATTTAGTTATATCATTTTGTTGGATGTAAAGCTCTCACACAAAACCACTACAAATAACATGCAGATTGTCAGTACAACACCACACTAAATCAATCACTCACATATATCAGACTAAACACATAGACCTACATATGCTAAGGCTCTTAAAAGTAACCTAAATAAACCACAAAGGTCTACTAACATTGACCTAAGAAACATGTTCCCCCACAAAGTCACAAACACACTGCACTGGCAAGCACCTAAGATGAAACATACATCTATGACCCACACTAACTTAGTTCCAAAGCCTATACAGCAAACTTCCACACAATCCAATATTTTAGTTATAGGTGACTCCATAGCCAAACACAGCGCACACCTGGCTATGCAAACAGAAGATCACAGTCAGCGGCTTATGAGTCCTTGCACCACAAGTAAGGATATGACACAGTCATAGTGCACATAGCTGTAAATGTCTTAAAGCAGACCTCCCTGGACATGATGGAGATCTAGAAATATGTTCCTGAGCCAGTTATGAAAGTAGTCTGGATTAATATTCAAACATCACCAAGAATAATGCTGCATTAAGAACAAGGGATTATTAACTTCAGCAATTCACTTTTCACTTAGCTTCTGGTGTTATCCTGAAAGGAAAGAACATACATCAGCCTTGTATGAGATGGTAGACAATCCTAGCTGCTTTGCCAGGGATGGCTTGTACATATTCCCCCAATTCTTTTGTATATTGGCTAAATCCTTGTCCACCCCTTTAGTGCCTTTAGGCAAGATTAGTCTTCTAAAGCTTCTAGCATAACAGAGCATAATCTGAATTACATAAATGTATTTCTGCTCAATTCTAGGAGCCTTAACAAAATTCGCCACTCCTTACAAGCACTATTTATCCTGGAAAACATTAATATATACATCATCACAGAGGTGTGGCTCAAGATAAGTGACAGCAGTCCTTTAGTACAATCTTCCATTGCCAAGTACTTATTCTATATAAAGCCCCCAGACCTGGGCTTAATGACTATTGTTAATAACTAATATACTTAACTCGGTACAGGTGAAGGACTAGATATTGTAAACTTGTATGAGCTCTTGTTTGACATTTCTGTCATTTAAGAATGGTTAAGTAATTTTGAATTTTGCAGTGGGTAAAGAAATTGGCACTTAAAAGGTTGATTTTTGGATATAAGTCACTATAGATGCATTTAAACAGCTAAAATTCTAACTTTGAAATATAATAATGTGGTTGATATACATGCATTTAGGAGTGGCATTTTTGAAAGGTTAACTAACTGTGGATGAAATACTTAAGTGATTTATAGAAAAAAATATTTTTATGTAATGTATTATAATAAAGGACACTGTTTCTTTAAACCTATGATTTAAGAACCCCTATGTTGCTGATTTCCGCATTGCACTGATGATGCCAGTGGGCGAAACTAGTTTGCTAACTTAAATTTTCAGCCTGACTGCTTGCTTTTATGTCTCTATTTTATTCAGTGGAATAAAATTGGATATTGTTGGACTAGATTGTTGGATTGTCGCCATGTTTTCTTTTCTACGAGATGCTAGGATATGATGAAGTGGTGCTATCACTGAAAGCCCATCATTGTTCCTAAACTAATTGTGTTGCATGTATTGTTTGACATATGTGTGCTGATCATGTTGATTAGATTTAAACTATATTGTTTTAAACTATTAGAGCATGACCAAGCAGTTATTATGGTGGAAGGAGGGGATTTGCAGTCATTTTTAAATAATTTAGCTGAAGATAAAAATGACTGTACAATGTTTACAGTGGGAACAATGAGTTCAGCAACAAAGGGTGTTTGTCCAACAATTAATATGGATAAGGAGTTCAGCATTCTTACTGAAACAATGAAAAAAAAATGAGAGCTAATGTGTAGTATTTAAAGATGGATATAGCTCCGAGAGGTTTACGTGTTTATGTTGAACCGGGTGTGAGAACAAATGATGACAACTTCCTGAAAAAATGGCAAGACATACAAAAGACTGCATCTAGAATGTTTATTGAGATGATTATTGAACATTATGACCAATGGTTAGCGGGTTTAAATGAGAAAATAAATCACAATTTTAATTCTTTACAGTTATTTGCTCAACACAGTGGATATGAAGATAGACACTCAAGATATCTTAAAGAAATTAATGATTTTGAAATGGAGCTGTGTGGCCTTAAATTAAAGAAGTATAGAAGGGATATGAATGATTATCATAATAATATTGCATATACATGGCAAGCAGTTAAACGAGCACTCCACTTTTCAGGAAACAATAACAAAAATAGTTGGTTCAAAAGGAAGAGATTTTGTTCAATTTTAAAGAAACAAGTGGATCTTAAGAATACTGAATCTAGCACCTCAGAATTTCCTTCCAATTACTCAAATACTGATACTGAAACAAATGTAGTAGAAATTACTGAGGCTACTTCACCATTGTATAAGTGACCTAGGGGCCCTTCAGATGAGCCAGGTAGAAGCCCAAGAGTAGAAACCATGGGAGAACAATTCAAGAGAATGATGAAGAAGTAACATCACATGGGACTAAAAAGGTGACTGAATGAACAGTTGACTATGATCCAGATGAGGACCAATTGGTTGTTAATTTAACTTCTTCTACTTTTCTAATGATGAAATGGAGGTGTTACATAAAGTTTTGGGATTTATTCCATCTTTTTCTGTCTCTTAGTATTCTGTAGTTATGGATGTCAAGCGATTTTGTTGTAATTTAAATCTAAAATTTCATTATAGTCAAAGGCAAGATACAAGTAATGCAAGTAAAACCTCTTTTAAGTTTAAAAAAATCTACATTTCAGCCTTTGTACCACCCAACAGTTAAGATGTCTGAGCAACAGGTGATTTGGGATTTGCATGTAAGTTAAAATTCTATTTTTAGAAATTATGGTAATAACTAAGAAACAAAAATTTGCTTTAAATAATTTAAGCAATAATGAACACACTGTTGTAGTTAAAGCTGACAAAGGGGGTGCAGTAGTATTATGGGACTTGGCTGACTATGATATGGAGAATAAAAAACAATTGGATGATGTTGTATCTTATTGTAAACTTTTACTTGACCCAAGTGCAGAATTTAAATCTTGTATTGATAGATTTTTGAATGAGGGTAAGAACAATGGTATTATATCTGAATTAATAATACAATGTTTGTTAGTGGATGATCCCAAACCACAATGGTTCTACATTTTACCAAAGATTCATAAATCAGGAACCAACCCTCCAGGTAGACCAATAATCTCTGGATGTGGTTCTCTTACTGAACCACTGTCAGCATATCTAAGGTCCCAAATAAAACCATTACTGTAATATGTGAGAGCTCACATTAAGGATACCAAGGAATTTTTGAAATTTAAGAGTTCATAGGTTCATAGGTAGGTACTAGGCTATTGGCCCTAGGGCCTTTATAAGCCTAGCCAAAAAGATACCCTGGCTTTCACCACTCAAGAAAATTATTTTCCTGTGCCCCTGTTGAGCAGAGCCCCAGAGGTGATTCCCAGGGTAAATTTCCTATTTCCCATCCAATCATCAATATTTTTTGAAGAGTGCTAATGAGGAGCTTTGTTTGATATAGATAGGTAGTTTGTTCCAGAGTATGGAAAGTCTCTGGGACATGACTTTGCCCCTCCAGCATGTTCTGTTTATTGTGGTGACAAGGTTTAGTTCCAAAGAGTGTGTAGCTCGGAGGGATTTGGATTTCTTTAAGTGGAGAATTTCCAACAGCTCTGGGTTTGACATAGCTTTGTATGTTAGGCAGAGATCACCTCTGAGTAGACGATATGTGACGAAGTAAAGCTGGATTTTTTTGAGACGGTCTGCGTAGGGCATCTGTTTGAGGCCAGTAATCCTCATTGTGAGGTATTTCTGTGGCCTTTCCAATTGTTGTAGATGTCTTGTGAGGTACATACCAAAAGGGGCATTGTACTCTATAATGGGTCTAATGTGTGATGAGTAGAGGGGAACAATGACCTCTTTTTTCCTGGATGAGAAATCTTTTGTGATGAGGTATGCCATGTAGAAGGATTTCCTGACCACTGTGGCAACGTGATCAAAGGAGAGACTAATGTCCACCCATGTCCCAAGGTCTCTTATCACACTTTCCGTGTTAAGTAGACTACCACCTAGGTGGTAGCTCATGGGTACAAAGTTTTTACCAAAGGGGATGACAATGCACTTTTTGGCATTGAGCTTGAGGCCATGGCTTTGACACCATGCATCTGTCTCAGTGAGGCCCTTTTGTAGTATGTCCACATCGTTAGGAGTTTCGATTATGGCTCCTAGTTTGCAGTCATCTGCAAACTTCATTAGTCAAAGACCTTCTGTGTTAGCCTGTACTTCAAAAAAGTAGAATCCAAACAGGAGAGGACCCAGGACTGAAACCTGTGGTACTCCACTTGTCACTGGTCTGAAGTCGGATTTGGAGTCTGCTACTTTCAAAGTGTGGGTTCTGTCAGTGATCCAGTTGGCAACCCATCTTGTGACATAGGGATTTATAACTAGTTTAGTGAGTTTATCTATAATTCTAGAGTGGGGGATGGTGTCAAAAGACTTGGCAAGATCTACATAGGCTGTGTGAACCACCCTACCCTTGTCTACGGCTTTGGTGACTGCTTCAAAGAAGTCTATAAGGTTTATGAGACATGATCTGCCTTTTACAAATCCGAACTGGATGAGGTCCAGAGTTTGGAGATTACCAATGTCTTTGTTTATAAGTTCCATGATGATACATTCCATGGCCTTGCAGACAAGGCTCGTTAGGCTAATGGGGCGGTAGTTCCCCGGGTCTGTGGTGGCTCCCCCTTTGTGAAGTGGCATAACCGCCACTGTGCACCATTTAGTGGGCACAGAGCCTGAGGTGAGGATATGATTGAACATGGTGCTTAGGTGGGGTGCCAGTTCATTCTGTAGTTCGTGTAGAATCCAGCCTGAGATGTTGTCAGATCCCATGGATGCTGTGTTCTTGACTTTGGAGAGTGCGTTTTTTTACCTATGCAGCCATGATTAAAGGAACATTGCATTCTTCTGGTATAGAGATGGGCCCTTTAGGGGGTGAGAGAGGGGTAAAGTTAGCACTGAACCTATCTGTCAGGATGTTGGCAATATCAGTTCATTCTGTATATTTAGTGCCATTGTGCTGTAACTCAGAGCAGACATGAGTGTTGCTATTGAGATTCTTGACATAGCTATAGAATGCTTTGTGGTTGTCTTTACATTCAGTGGAGATTTTGTTTTCGTAACTAGCTTTGGAGGATTTTATGAGGGATCTCAGCTTCTTACTGAGGCTGACCAGGAGTTCCTCCAATCATGGGATTTTACTCTTTTTTGCAACAGTTTCTTTCTTCTGTTATAGAGTTTGTTTATGGCAGAGGACCACCAGATTGGCTTCCTTTTTTTTGGAGGATAGCATCTTGGTTTTGTTGGGTATAGCATGATCCATGCACTCATGTAAGTGCTTATAAAGTGCATTTGTGTAGGATTCAGCAGTCGTACCTCTATTGTCCATCTGCATGGGTGTCGTGAAGTTTACCACTTCTGTCTTAAGAAGCGTGAAGTTGGCTTTGGAGAAATTGGTTATGGTGGTTTCCCTATTGGCAGGTGGGGGCAGGATGTGGATGTCTAGGGTGATTAGCTTGTAGTCGGATCTGACCAATGAGAAAGTGACCTCTGATGTGGAACACTGGTCGCCCATGTTGGTAATGACCAGGTCTAGGATATTGCTGCCCCTGGTGAGGGTCTGGATAAGTTGATCTAAGGTGTTGTAATTTATGAATTTCAGAAAACGTTGAGCAAAAGATTTGGTACATGAGTAGTTTTCCCAGTTAATGGTGGGGAAGTTGAAATTGCCCATTATGAGGGTGTTGGGTTGTACCCTAATGTTTTTCAGTATATCAAGAAATGAGGAGTGGTAATCCTAGGGCATGGTGGGGGATTTGTAGCAAGTTACAATTTGCATTGTGGTCTTGCCCAGAGTTAGTTGCACTTGGATAATCTCAGATGCATTATGCTGAGCAACTAGCCTGGAGGTGTGGATATCCTTAATGAATATGGACACACCTCCACCTTTAGTGTTTTGGTCCAGGTTAGGTGGCCGAAAGGTGTGGTATGAATTATAGGCTGGTAATGCAGGGGTGCTCTCTGGAGCCTTGAACCAGGTCTCTGTCACTACACGGATGTCAATGTTCTCCATTTTAAGGAGTGCCTCGACTGAATGCATTTTGAGGTTTAGACTTCTAGCATTGAGTAGCATTACCCTCAGATATGGCTTGCTTGTACCTGTTACAGTGGTCAATTTTTCATTTTAACCTTGGCTAAAAAAGGCACTATATGGGGTGGCAAGAGCCTTAGCCAGTATCTGGAATCCCAAGGGTGACAGGTGCAGGCCATCTCTGGCAAAGCATCGTGATCTGTTAATCATGTCATCCCAGGCAGACAGATAGTGGATCCCCTTAGAATGACACCAGAATCTTAGCCAAATGTTGAAGTCAGTCATTTTGTTCTTGTACTGTGGTATCATTCTGGGTGATGGCAGGATGCTACTCAGGGCTAGGGTCATACCTGCTTGGGCTACAAGATTGGAGAGCTCCTCCATGTCTCTTTTCATATAGTCCAGGGAGGTACGTCACAGGTCATTCACACCAACATGGAAAATGACAGTGTCATATTTGTATTCGTGGAGTGACCTGAGTGCATGCGTTATGTAGCAGATCCTGGCACCCAACATGCAGCTGACAGTAACTTTCTCCACGTTTAGCCTAGTGAGTGGAACATCAGTGTGCCTGACAATAGAGACACCTATAACTAGAGTGTTGGATATGTTGTTATGCCTTATGGGCTGTGGTTGAGTGACACATTGAGTTTGTGGGCTATGTGTCATTTGGGTTGTGTTGGGGGGGTGGAGGTTGCTTGTGTTCCTGCTTTGGAGGTCTCTGTTGCTTGAGCAGATTTTTATATGAGAGCCTCCATGAATGTAGGTGTGTGTTTTGTGTTTCTATGTGCCTGTTTTGATGGTGTAGGTTTTGAGGGACTATGTGATGAGTGTGGTGTGGTGCGAGTATTTACCTTCTCCTCTTGACTGTCTAGTCCAGTCTTGGGTGAAGAGATGTTTGCTTCCAGTTTGGCTATATAAGTGCATCTCTCACAGGTTGTAGTGTTGGGTGGTAGGAGGAGAGGGTTGTCTGTGTACATGAGGCAAATGCTGCATTGCTCCAAGATACCCAGATTCATCAGGTAGACAGGAGAAAACACCGGGAGCTGATCCTTAGACATGCCTGAATAGGTGCTTATTTATTAAGTACTAAAAACTGTTTTCCTCTAGACAAGTGAGGAAAGTTGAGTGCTGTAGTAATTTGTAGCTTATTTACTGCTTACAACATGTTCTGAACAAGTGCTGAGCTCAAAGAAACAGATTTGAGTCCTAAAACTAAAACGCTGGCTAGTTTTAAGGGAAAGTTTACAGAGCAGACTTTATGGCGCCGGGAATAGTTTAACTGTAGCTAAGCGGTGATGCATAAAGTGTATATGTGATAGGCAAGTACCACAGAACTCTGATTAATGCACATTAGATGTGCAATCTTTGTACACCAGTATCCCACATGAAGGGAGATTACTAGTGATGAACCATTGGTTTAAATATTCTAGGATGCATTCTGAAATGCATGTTGAATTTCTACTGAAATTGTTAGGCTTAGTACTGGAACATAACGTGTTTAGATACAAGCAAGACTGGTTTCTAAAAGTTAAAGGTACATCAATGGGTACTAACTTTGCTCCTATATATGCAGACCTATTTATTAGATATTTGGAGCTGAAATTGATTTATAATAAAAACAACCCATACAAAAATATTTAAATATGTGGTGTCATTTTCTTGAAGATTGCTGGTGTGTTTGGTGTGGTCTTGTTTTTATTTGGAAGGACTTTGTTGAATATCTAAATTCAAATGCTTTTGGTTTGACATTTTTGAGTAAAATAGATTTATTTTTCATAGATTTCTTAGATGTTAATGTGACAAAACTGATTGACGGCAGTATTGCTACAAGTTTATATCACAAGCCATTTATGAAAAACTCAGTGCTAGAGGCTTCTAGTTGCCGTCCCAATCATATGATTCAGAACATGCCTACAGCACACTTTTTGAGACTTAAGCATATTTGAGAGACTTAAGCATATTTGAAGTTCAGCTGAATTGTTCGAATCAGAGGCTGCTAAAATGAAAGTTAGATTTATTAAAAGAGTCTATAGGGAAGCATCAGTTAAGGATGCATATGCCACAACTGTGAATCGATCTAGGTATAATTTGTCAAGATCTGAGACTAGGAATGTTGAAAGAAACAAGTCCTCATCTGTACCTAGATTTATAACTACTTTTGTCCCAAATACTTTCAAAATTAGTGAGATAATTAATAAAATAGTGTTATCTTCTTAAAACTGATACATTTTTGAGCAATGTTTTGATGAACGCTGCCATTTTGGTTACCAAAGAGGTAAAAATATAGATGAATTCATTTTAGGTTTTAAAAAGGATATGATGAATGGGTATGAAAATAAGGAAAACCTGTTACGTGGTAGCCCTTTTTGGGGTAACTGTGTCGATTGTAAGATTATCTCTAACACCAAATCTTTAATTCTATAAATACTTCTAATGTTTTAGAAATTAGACACTTAGTTACCTGTAATACTGAATGGGTAATATATATGGCAGTAAGTCAGAGTTGCATGTTTCATGTTGGACAAACATCTAGGCCATTAAATCAAAGAAGAGAAATTCATTTTAATGATATTAACTGTAAATGTTCTAGGAGCGCTTTATATAAACACCAGCTAGAACATGCAGCGCACATTTTATTTTTGTGGGCATTGAGGAAGTTAAAGTTGAAGGTTGTCCAATAATTCAAAACACAAAATACTGGACCAAAAGGAAAGATTGTTGATCATTAACCTAGAGGCTTTATATAGACTTGGGATTAATGAATACTGTTAATAACTAATTTATTTAACTAGATACAGCTGAAGGACTAGGTATAGTAAACTTGTATGATCTCTTGCTTTCCATTTCTGTCATTTAGGAAATAGTTAAGTAATTTTGAATTTTGCAGTAGGTAAAGGAAATGGCACTTAAAAGGTTGATTTTTGAACATAAGTCACTACTGATATATTTAAACACTTAGATAAAATGATAGCTTTGACATACAAAAATGTTGTTGATATATATGCATTTAGGAGTGGCATTTTAAGAGGTTAACTAAGTATAGATGAACTACTTCAGTGACTTTTAGAAAAAATATATTTATGTAATACTTTATAATAAAGGACACTGTTTCTTTAAAGCTGAGATTTAAAAACCCACTATATTGCTTATTTCTGCATTGCACTAATGACACCAGTGGGGGAAACCAGTTTGCAAATGTAAATTTTCAGCCTGACTGCTTGTTTTTATGTTTCTATATTATTCATTTTAATAAAATTTGATATTGCTGGACTGGACTTTTGGATTGCTGCAACATTTTCTTTTCTACGAGATGCTGGGATATGGTGAAGTAGTAAAATCACTGAAATTCCATGCATTACTTTACTGGTTCATGCACCAATTGTGTTGAGTATATATCTGTGTGTGTGTGTGTGTGTGTGTGTGTGTGTGTGTGTGTGTGTGTGTGTGTGTGTGTGTGTGTGTGTATATATAAATATATATATATGGATTCACTTCAGAAGCTCGAATTTACAAAATCTCGAACTGCAAATAACCGAAACCAAAAGATCGAGTTTCGTAAACTCGAACTTCTGAAGCGAAACCAAAAAAAAAGACAAACTTCGCTGTGCCACCCACACCCCCCCCCTACTTAAATATACCAACTCCAAGATCGCGCTACAGTGGGGAAATGGGAAATCTCCCGTCTTGCGCTGTATGCGGACGCGCAAAACGGAAGATTTCTCATTTCCTGTCAACACAGCAAAAAAAATAAAACATTACGTACACACAGAGCTTACAAGAATCCTTGCCTCTGTGTGCACGCAATGTATTAAGGTAAGCAAACTCTTATTTTTAAACACTACACATATTCGATTTACTGAAATCTCGATCATATGGTCTCGACCATATGAAATTCGAGATTTCA